>NW_025544702.1:142518-142811 GCF_011800055.1 Colletotrichum gloeosporioides
CTATAGTTTTTTATTTTATAGTACTATAAGATATTATATTATATAAACCTTAGTAAAATATATAAACTAATATAGATTTTCTATTATTTAGGTCTCTAGCTTATTTAGAGTCTAAATAACCTATTAAATCCTAAATTTTATTATTACTATAGTTATAATATATTCCTTTATTAAGATATTTATTTAAATAACCCTATAGATAATCTAAAACTATAAAATACTCTTTAGAAAGGTTTATTATATATTTTAATAATATTATAATAGCTAGAGCTATATTAAATCTAGTTTTTAAA
>NW_025544702.1:143040-144570 GCF_011800055.1 Colletotrichum gloeosporioides
TAAGCTCCCCTAATATTTATATTTTTATATATTACCTTAATATATTATATATATAATTACTAGTAGTAGTATTATTAGCTACTAGTAATATATTATCTATATAGTAATATATTATAGCTTTATAGTTATTTTTATTAAGTATAAATACTGCTTTATCATAAAGTGAAATAATAAATCCTAATTTTATTAATATAGCTTTTAAGTAGTTATATTATAGTNTTTTAAGTAGTTATACTATAGTTTAAGGCTTTATTTTAACCTATATAAAGCTTTAATAAGTTTATAGTAATATTTATTATTATTAAACTTATAGTTATAATTAGGATTAAATTCTAACTTATTAGTAGTTTTATTATATAAAAAACCTATTAGTAATATTATATATATATCTATATCTATATTAGTATATATAAACGCTATAGTAATATTATACTATAGAAGGGTCTAACCTTCTTTTATAGTAAATATTACTATAAATCTATAGCTCTTAGGTCTATAAGTAGTAGAAAAAGTTTCTAAGTAATTAATACTAATATATTAATTAAAACCTTAAGTAACCTATCTTACTTTATATTTATATATATTATTTATTTTATCTTTTAATTTTATAGTATATACCTATCTACTACTTAATAGATAAATATTATCTAGTTTTTATATAATTTCCTAAGTTTTTATATCTTCTATTTAAGTTACTTCTAGTTATATAGCTTAAATCTAATTATCTTTATAAGGAGAATTTAAGGCTTATCTTATAGTAGAAGGCTTATCTAATATAATAACTAATAGTATATAAGAAGCTTTATTAATAGTATTAGTTCTAGTAATACTATTATTATTAGTTATAATATTATTATTTATTTTATATATACTAAGAGTAGGGTAGTTCTAAATAGTAAATAATAGTGTACTTTTAGTATTATTAACTATATTATTAACCTATTAGTAGTCTTTTTTAGCTTCTTCTAATAGAGAGGGGATCTCTATAAGTAACTTAGATTTTTCTTTATTTATTTCTCTATTATTAATACTAATAGTTTTTATACTATCATTATGTGAACTACTTATACTAATATTAATCTTATTATTATTACTATTATTAATAGTATTATTATTATTTATATTTATATTATTATTACTATTAATAATAGTCTTATTATTTAGATTCTTAAGAGTATTATTAGTTATAGTAATATCTCTACTTATAGTAGGATTATTACTATAAGAGATAGATTAACTAGAAATATCTCTTAGTAGACTATTATAAGTAGTATTATATTTATTATTATTAGGTATAATACTACTATTTATATCCTTAAAGTAGGTATTTATACTTATAGGNTATTATTATTAGGTATAATACTACTATTTATATCCTTAAAGTAGGTATTTATATTTATAAAAAACTCTTTATAATAAGAAATAAAAGTATTCTCTAAGGTTTTAATATCTTAAGATTATAAAGCTCTTCTTAGTTATATATCTTAGATCTTATACCTATTAGATCTATAATTAATTATATAACCTTAA
>NW_025544702.1:144649-146719 GCF_011800055.1 Colletotrichum gloeosporioides
TATTAATATTAGGTTTTATATTATTCTTTATTTTATAAAGTATTTTATACTTAATAGAGCTATAAAGAGTCCTATTATATATATAAAGAGTAGTATAAAAGGCTTTATTCTATAAGTAATATAATAAACCTAAATTATATAGTAAAGTTCTTATTTTATTAACTATAGTATATATAGTACACTCTATAAGTCTATTAAGTTTATATATATAAGGAGGTCTTTTATTATATATTATACTACTTTTAGTATATATAGCTTTAAAGCGTTTATTATTAAATTCTCTACCTCTATTAGTAGATATTTCTTTTATTCTTTTATTATTATTATTATTATTAACTTTAGCTTAAAATTTAAGAAAAGCTTTACTAATAGTATACTTCTCTTTATCTTTAAGTAATTTTCCCTATATAAAATAGGTATATTTATCTATAAAGATAATAAAAAGGTTATATTTATTATAAGTAGTAGGCGTTATAGGCCTATATAAATCTAAAGCTATATAATCTAGATAATCTAGATTTTTATTATAAACCTATTTTTTACTAGCCTTAGTTATAAATTTACCTTAATAATAGGCTTTATAGGGCTATAATTTATTATTATTATTATTATTATTTATATTTATATTTATAATAGTATTATCCTTTAATTTTAAAAGGCTTTATATATATATATATCCTAGACGTTTATACTATAGTTAGAGGCTATTATTATTATTATTTATATTATTATTATTTATAGTATTATATATATAGTTATTGTTATTATTAATAAGAAATTAGAAGAAATATAAGTTATTTCGTTTTACCCCTATAGTAATAATATAATCTTTATTAATATTATATAAAATAGGTTATTTCTATATAATAGAAGTAATACCTAAAGAATCTAACTTAGATTAACTAAGTAGATTAATACTTAGTTTAGGTATATAATAAATATCTTTTAATATTATATTATTATTATTAGGATATATTATTAAATCACCCTTTATAGTAGAAGTAAGAGTTTTTACTTCTCCCTATTTTATTATTTTATTTATTTTTATAGGATTTTTTATAAAGTTATAGTTATTAACTATATAAATAGTAGCTATAGTATTAATATAAAAATTAACTATTTTTTTATTCTTATTAGTATAACTCCTTACTTTTCCTTTTTCTTTAATAAAAGATTAGTTAATTAAATAACTTAAGGAAGGATTATTAGTATTATTATTTATATTATTAGGAGTAGTATAGTTTATATTTTTAAAGAGAATATCTTCTTCTTCTTTATTAGAAAATAAATCTATTAAATCTATAGGATTCTTAGGATNGGTTATTAATAAATATATAAGGGGTAATATTATCTATAGTAGTTATATTAACTACTTCTTTTTCTTTATTCTTAGTACTAATAATATTAATAGAGGACTTTTTCTACTAGCTAAATACTTTTTTAGGATATAGAAAAGTGTAGTTTTCTTTAATATAATTTATTTTCTTATAATTTTTATAATATAAACTTTTCTATTTTTTTAAAAGTTTTTTATTTATTTTATTTTTATTTTTCTTTTTATTATTTTTTTAGTTTTTATTTTGTTTTTTATTTTTATTATTACCCTTAGTAGTAGTATTATTAACTACTTTTTTACCTCTTTTTCTCTTATACTTATCTATAAAACTAATATATAAAGAGTTTAAGTTATAAGTAAAAAGGTTAGTCCTAAGAGATTAAGTTATAGAGGTTATAAAAGCTTTATAAGTCTTATTTAGACTATTAAATATATAAGTAATAACTACTTAATTTAGTAATTTAAACTTATTATAAGATAAGTTATCTATAAGTTCTTTTATTTTATTTATATAATCTTCTATAAATTTAAAGTTATTTAAAGAGGTATTAAAGAACTTTTTATAAATTAAAAACTTATTTATAAAACTTATAGATTTATATAGGGATTTTAGATAATTCTAAGCTATATAAATATCTTTATTATCTTTTATAACTCTAAGTAAACTATTATTATAGAATAACTATATATAACTTAAAGTTTTATAGTTTTTATTTAAATTATTTTTAGATATA
>NW_025544702.1:146725-147920 GCF_011800055.1 Colletotrichum gloeosporioides
TAAGGTCTATAGTAATATCTTTACTATATAGTAAGGCTTTTATATATATAGCTTATACTTTATAGTTCTTAGAGCTTATAAGCTTAAGGAACTAAACCTTAAGATTAGTTATTATTACTTTATTACTATATAATATATAGTTATAAACCTTATAAAGGTTAAATAATAGTAAAGTTATATAACTAAAGAGCTATTATATATATAGTATAGTAGTTCTTATAATAAAGTTATAATNTAAAGAGCTATTATATATATAATATAGTAGTTCTTATAGTAGAGTTATAATAGTTATAAATCTAAAAAGTTAAGGTTTAATTAATAAAAAGAGTAGTTTTTATTCTTTCTCTTTAATTAATATCTTCTTTAGCTAGATTTCTATCTAATTAAAGAAATATATATCTTATATAGTAAATTAGTTAAGAGGAAGTCTATTAAGTTATAAGTATAAGTCTAAACTAAATTAAGAGTAAATTAGAGGATAGTTTAAAGAGATAATTTAAAAGATATAGATTAAATAAAGTAATAATAAGAGACTATCTACTTAAAGAAGGATTAATAGAGGTATAGTTAATTTATATAAAATTAGTTATATAAATTTATAAAAAGTATATTTTATAGAACTAAACTACTAATCTAGCTAGTATATTAACTTCTATATAAGTAATATAGATAGAAAAATATTTAAAGGATTAATTTTTAGTATATATAACCTTTAAGTAGAAGTAGGGTTTTATAAATAAGTAGGAGAGAGGTAAAGAAGTAGAAGGAATAGAAATTATCTCTAAATTAGACTTATAACTTATTAATATAAGTATAAATATATTTAGGGGCATAATATATATACCTATATAGTATAAANAGGGTTATAGATAGGCTTATATTATAATAAAAGGTAATAATCCTAAGTATTTATAGGTATTTAATCATATAGATAATAATAAGGGAATAGATATATTATTATAACTCTAGTTATTATTACTTATAGGTTTCCTCCTCTAGTAGGGAAAAGTAAGGGGAAAGATAATTTAAAATATAACCTACTAAATTACTAATTATATAAGGTATTTATATAACTATATATATTATATAATTAATATTATAGTTATAGGTTATAATAAATAGAGTATTTTTATATAAGGTTTTATACCTTAAAGTTTATTAGTTTATTTTATATAGAATATTAAAGTAAGTTAAG